>NC_044036.1:344197148-344213711 GCF_901765095.1 Microcaecilia unicolor
ATGCTGAGGCATGGATCTCATGAGGTGGATCTCATGGCAACGGTAAGCAATGCTTGGGTGCCTTGCTTCTTCAGTTGTTGAAAGGATCCTTGTTCTGAAGGGCCTGATGCATTGGTTTTCCCATGGCAACCTTGAGTCCTGCTTTGTGTTTCCGCCTTGGGCCTTGGGTTGGGTTGTGCAGCAGATAGAGCGGCACTTGGGTCCAGTGATTTTGGTTGCTTCAGCCACGGATTGGGAACATAATTCATCTAGTGGTACAGGATCCTCTGCTGCTTCTGGGGCTGGAGAATTTGTTGCATCAGGGCATGATTGTGATGCCAGACCCATCTCTGTTGTTGCTTATGGCTTGGCTCTTGAACAGGCGCGGCTGAGGAAGAATGGATTTTCTGTTCGGGTGATTTCTATGATGCTGCAGTTGCGCAAAAGGTCAACTTCTTTGGCTTATGTTTGAGTGTGGTGCATTTTTGAGAAGTGGTGCTAGGATAAGTCTTAGCAGTCTCTTCAGGCTTCTTTTGTGGAGATCTTGTAATTTCTGCAAGATAGCCTAGAAAGAGGTCTGGCTTTGTCCTCCTTGAAGGCATGCAAGTAGCAGCCTTGGCTTGCTGGTCTAGCTGTGTCCTATTTGAAGGCATGCAAGTAGCGGCCTTGGCTTGCTTCCAGGGTAAGGTTCAGGGGGTTTCCTTGGTTGCTTCTCCAGATGTGGTGTGGTTTCTTCATGGGGTGATGCTTCGGCCTCTGCCCTTTTGTGCCTCAGGATTTGAACCTTGTTTTGGAGGTTCTGGTTGATGCTCCTTTTGAGCCGCTGGAGTCCTCCTGTAAAGATCTCACCTTGAAGGCAATGTTTTTGGTGGCTATCTCTTCGGTGTGGAGAACTTCAGAATTTTAGGCATTGTCCTGTGGGGAACAATTTTTACTTTTTTTTTTTCCCTCAAGAAAAAAGTTTCTTTGAAGACAGTTCTCTCTTTTGTTCAAGGTGGTTTCAGATTTCATGTGAATCGGGTTATCTCTTTGCTGGTTCTTGGAGATAGGACCAGGGAATACGGAACACAGTCGTTTGGTG
The DNA here is from genome assembly GCF_901765095.1 of Microcaecilia unicolor. Lineage (NCBI taxonomy): Eukaryota > Metazoa > Chordata > Amphibia > Gymnophiona > Siphonopidae > Microcaecilia > Microcaecilia unicolor. Next base: position 344,198,209 of record NC_044036.1, read on the forward strand.
AAGGTGAAGTTGGATAGAAGGAGTGTTTTGAAGCATTATCTGAGATGGACGGAGGATTTTTGCGCCTTGGACCAGTTTGTGCTATATGGCAGCCCCAAGAAGAGGATTGCGACTTGCTTGGTGGTTGAAGGACGCAATTGCTTTGGCATATTTACTCGGAGGTAACAGTCTTCCAATGGCATTTAAAGCACAGCTTCCTGGGCAGAGAGCAGTTTGGTTCCACCCAGTGGCGTTCCTACCCTCGATGACACCCGGGGCGGATCGCCAATGCGCCCCCCTGCGAAATGACACCTCCCCCCCCCCCCGGGCGCACCTGTGGGCTCAGAGTTTCGCTGCGCTAACTTCGCTGGTTCGCTGCAGCTCCCCCTCTGCCCCAGAACAGGAAGTAACCTGTTCCGGGGCAGAGGGAGGGAGCTGCAGCGAACCAGCGAAGTTAGCTTAGGCGAACTCTGAGCCCACAGGTGCGCGTCGCGGCACCCCCCCACCCCCCAGTGGCGTGCACCCGGGGTTGGACCGCCCCCCCCTTGGTACGCCCACTGGTTTCCACCACAGGATATCTGTAGAGCAGCGGCGTGGTCTTCCTTGCCTTACAGAACAGGCAAAAGAGGATGCTGGTTTTGAGGCTGCTGTTTTGGATTCTAGTTTTCAGGGGACCCGCCCTTAGAGGTTACTGCTTTGGTACTTCCCAAGCTCTTGACCAGTCTGGAGAGTCACTCAGGAAGGAGAAATAAGTCCTTACCTGCTCATTTTCTTTCCTTTAGACCCTTCAGACCAGTCAAGAGCCCTCCCTGTTTGTTTATTTGTGGTTTGTTGTGGAAGCTTGCTGCAGTTGTTTACTAGGATACATGAGTTCATGTTCTCGCACCACGATGCTACTTTAAAAAAAAAAAAAAAAAGACGAAAATCATAAGAGCAAGACCTCGAAGGGGGGGAAGGTGGACTCCGTGTCTATTATTCCTCTTTAGGCTACAAGTGGTGCCTGACAGGAAGCGTGATCTTTTGTTGTGCTGAAATACAGGGTTCTGCAGGTGTCTTTCTTCTTTGCACTGATACTTAAATACTGACTGGCTGTGGGGGTTTGCACAGGCTAGCCATAGAATATTCAAAGTTGGTGGTTTTGTCTCCCTCTGCTGGTAGGCGTGCATAACCCAAGCATCTTGTCTGGTCTGGAGGGCCTAAAGGAAAGAAAATTATCAGGTGAGGCCTAATTTTTCCTTTCTACGCACAGGGTCTTAAAATGAAGTGTTCATAAGGATCACTTCTTTTGCTGACTTTAATTTGTATCTGACAGCTTTAGAAAAATTATTGGACAGTTGGGAAATTTATTTCTACCTTTTTTTTTTGCTGATGACATCCAGCTCCATTATTTAAAAAAATGATCAGGAAGAGGCTATTTCTTAGAACCTGAAGTTTGGTTTGTTTTTTTTTTTTAACACTGGATGTGCATGCATGATCTAATTTAAAAACCAGATAAATCATCAGTAATGTGGCTTTCTCAAAATGTAGTGTCTTATGATCCTTTCCTGAATGTTCTGCTTTCACAGCATATAACAACTTTAGGTTTTCATTGTGATGATACATTATGAAATCCATGTTTCGTTTTAAATCTTTAGCTCTGTTCTTTCCACAGGTTGGACACTTTAACCATACAATCATTTGGAGCTTTATAAGTCCCTGGAGCACTGTCCCCTAACGGGCTGCACAGGATAAATACACAGTCATTTCTTATCTTGGGCTTTTGAAGTCTCTCTCTTGCAATTTTAAGGTAACAATCTCTGCAGGCTACTCCTAGTTCCCCTTTGCACTCAGGTGCCTATGATCTGTTCAACCTCGGTGGGGGGGGGGGGGGGGAGGAGGTATTTAACTCCAGTCTGCCTTGAGTCCTGCCCTCTGACTCGGCTGAACTGGAGTGGGCGGAAGTGCTCTTCACTATCCCATTCAAGTCCCTTACGGGATGTTGCAACAGTTGAAACCTGTATTGACTGAAAGCAGTTGATAAACTGGTACATGCTTTTGTTATGAGTAAGCTTGACTACTGTAACTTTTGTCCAGACTGAGTTTGTGCTTGTGGACCTGCACACTCAGCCTTGTGACATTGCCTGTAGCATCTGCAAGTGCTGAAGGCGTGCTGCTATTCTTCACTTGCCTGAAGCGTCTCTGTAATATCCTGCTATCTGTTGGTGTTCCCCAGGGATCTGTCCTTGGACCCCTTCTCTTCTCAATCTACACCTCTTCCCTGGGCCCCCTGATCTCATCTCATGGTTTCCAGTATCATCTCTATGCTGATGACACCCAGCTGTATCTCTCCACACCAGACATCACCGCAGAGACCCAGGCAAAGGTATCAGCCTGCTTATCCGACATTGCTGCCTGGATGTCCAACCGCCACCTGAAACTGAACATGTCCAAGACCAGAGCTCATCGTCTTTCCACCAAAACCCACTTTTCCTCCACTTTCTATCTCAGTTGATAACACCCTCATCCTCCCCATCTCATCTGCCCGCAACCTCGGTGTCACTTTGACTCCTCCTCTTCTTCTCTGCGCATATCCAGCAGATAGCCAGACCTGTCGCTTCTTCCTCTTTAACATCAGCAAAATTCGCCCTTTCCTCTCTGAACACACCACCCGAACTCTCATCACGCTCTCATTACCTCTTCGCCTTGACTACTGCAACTTACTCCTCACTGGGCCTCACCATTTAGCCATCTATCCCCCCTTCAATCTGTTCAGAACTCTGCTGCCACGTCTTATATTCCGCCAGAAACCGATATACTCGTATCACCCCTCTCCTCAGGTCACTTCACTGGCTTCCAATCAGATACGCATTCAATTTAAGCTTCTCCTTCTTACCTACAAATGCACTGTCTGCCTCGCCTCACTACCTTTCTACCCTCATCTCCCCTTACGTTCCCACCCGAAACCTCCGTTCACAGAACAAATCCCTCCTCTCAGTACCCTCCCACCGCCAACTCCAGGCTCCGCTCATTCTGCCTCGCCTCACCCTGAGCCCTTACGCCGAGCCCCCTCCCTGCCCATCTTCAAGTCTTTGTTTAAAGCCCACCTCTTTAATGCTGCGTTCGGCACCTAACTCTTACCGTTCAGTAAATCCAGACTGCCCCTTTCTGACTGACTGTTCACTTGTCTTTTAGATTGTAAGCTCCTTGAGCAGGGACTGTCCCTCTATGTCAAATTGCGCAGAAGAGGCAGAACATTACAGAGGTTTGAGGTGGATGAAAGAAGCAGCAGCCCTTCAGCGCTTAAGCCAGGGTCGGAGGGAGAGAGAACACGGACCACAGCGGGCGAGGGTTCAGAAGTGCAGAAAGATATTTTTCAGGCGAAAGAGAAAATGGGGTTTGGGGGGGGGGGGGGGGTCAAGTGAAGGAAGATTTGTTGAAATGGGGACCATGAGAGGAGGGTGGGTTCCAGAGTTCAGGAAGGCTTGCCGGGAGAGAGAGGTTCTGGAAAGAGGGGATGGGAAAAACAAGGGAGATGGTGACTGGGGAGGAGATGGAAACTAGACATTTGAAAAGGAGGAAGAAAAATAGAAGAAAGATGGACATAGGGAAGGAGAAGGAAAAAGAAATAGTGAATAGATGGGAGGCCCTGGAAACGATTCAGAGCACAGAACTGGCAGCACAGGGAAGGAGATGATTAGAAAGATAATTTCTTTTACCTTTGTTGTCTGCTGAGTTTATTTTATTTTTAGTTTAGTAATCAGTTTTGAGAATTTACATCTATATTGCACTGTACAGGAAGAAATTGAGAGGACGCTTTATGCGATGAATTATGCAATTCAAACTTTTAATCAATGTACAGCCCTAATTTGAAAACATTTAAAAGAAAAAAAACTCCCATCGTGTAAAAGTTAAGGAAAGTAGAGAAACAGTAAAAACAAAAAATATACTGTCTTGCTGGTTTTTGTACCCTCCCTGGTTGCTGTGAGGGAAAGGAGTTAGGTGTGGCCTGTTGAAATAGGTTTGTTTGTTTGTTTTGGGGGGTTTTTTGTGATGCTTTTTGCATACTTGGACATTATGTATTAGCTTTGGCTAGCTGAACCACCAGTTACCACTGGGTACTTGAGTCTGGTTAGGTGTTTTCTGCTTCCATCTGGTAGGGAGACCTAACCTCATCTGGCAGGATTCCATGAAAGGAAATTAATGGTAAATGCAGATTTCACCTTGGTTAACAGCTAGTGCTGCAGCAAGAAATTTCTCGAGAATAAAACCGCTCACTCATCGGCAGCAGGAGGTTTCTGGCATATTGTTGATCTGCGTAAAATCATATTCAAAATCATCTAAAATGAAAAGAAACAAAACCTCTTTATTAGTCTCTGTTTCAAGCTGCTCTCTAACTCACCACCTTCCCATTAGGGAGTTGGGGAAACTGAGACTAGATCTAGATAAACTGAGAGAAGGAACAGTCCTCGGTCATTAATGTACCTGAGTCAGGATATAGTCGTCGTCGGACAACTTCTCAATCACATCAAAATGATCGACCCCAGCGATATCTTTAAGGTAGACATTTAATCCTAAGACCTGCAAGCTCTGAGAGAGAGAGAGAGAGGTGTGTCATTCCTGATTGAATGTTTTATAAAATGACGTCTCCTGTTCCCCATAGCATCAACCATATGCTCTTCTTTGGCAGTGCTACCTGTATGTCTTGAGAGTGCTCTGCGTTTGCCAAGCCTTTTGTAATGTACCAGCTTTCTATTGAATGCACAGACCTAAATGTCCTTTTTCTGCCCTGGATGACCTACGTACTTATCTTCTACATCTGCCCAAAACATGCTTGAATCTTTTCACCATTCTGGTTTCCACCGTCTACTACCCTCTCGGTAAGGTTGTATTTTCTTGTTTCCTCTGAACTTTCCTCCTTCAGATTTCACTTGGGGAAATGTTATAACAGGACACCTATAAAAGTTTCCTGAGACATGTCTCCCTTATGAAGGTCACAGAATTTTTAATTTATAGCTCTTGTCTTCAGCAGTGACTCTTGTGGGCAATATATCTTCTGCTAAAACAAGAATTACTACCTCATTGGGCAACAGATTTGAAAATTTTATATATCAAAAATCTTAAATTTTCTATACTATTTTAAATGTTTATTTTTAACCATTAAATAGTAATTAAGTATGTCAGGTTGGGGACTGCTATCCAATGTAATTCATGTTTTTCCCCAGCTGTCTTGAGGATTGCCCGCTAGAAAAAAGTTGAGTCAATACAGATCACTGAACCTTATAACTTCTTATACCCTCCTAAAACCACAGACAAATTAAATGCCTTAATTTTTATTGCCAGCGCCCTGGTATCGCATCTCTTCCCACTCAAGAGGGCAGTGGTGTTTTTCACTTTTATAGGAAATCCCATCTATCTCACTGCCATTAACTGCACCCCAAAACCAGTCACACTAAGGACATCACTGTACTTCTACATTTAACCCTTTCAGAGCCACCAGTTTGTAATTGGTTCGGCCTCAAACTCCTCCTCTTTGGTGATTGGGCTCTGCAGAGCTGCGCGGTGCAGGAAGTCTTGCAAGACTTCCACCAACTTTCTGTGCGACTCAAGTCTGCAGAGTCAGATTGCAGTGCAAGGGAAGAGGAGGAGTTTGAAGTAGCACTGTGAGTAATAGCTGGAAGAGTAACATGAGAGGTGTTGTGGAAGGATGGAGGGGGGAGATGCGGAAGACTCGGGTGGGAGGCATGAGAGGCTGGATGAAAGCTGAGAAGGGGCATGAGGAGCTGCAGGGAGATGGGCTGGGCAGGAAGATTGATAGCAGACATGGAGAAATAAGAAATGCCAAGTAGAAGACCTTGGAAAGGCGGGGGGGGGGGGGGGGAACAGGAAAAAGCAGAAGACACGGACAAAATCAAAATGCTCAGACTACAACGGTAGATTTATCAACTAGACCATGTTGGGTGCATCTCTATTATCTTTCATTTCCAGAAGGATGTTATAGGTTGGGTTATTTTAATACAGGGGATGGAGATTACTTGCAGGGTGGAGTGAAATTTATGTCCCCTTGCAGCTATCTAGATGTTACTTCGCTTGGTGCCTTCTACTCAGAAGGTTTTAAAGAGAGAGCAGAAGTGGATTTTTCAATTATAATTTGTGGCTCCAAGACGGTTACATTTATAAGTAGAGAGGATGACATTAGTGTTTTGGGATGGAGTTAATAGACGTGACAAAGATGGAATTTCCTATAAAAGTGAAAGTAAAAAATCACTGCTGCCATCATGACTGGGAAGAGGTAATGTGATACCAGGGAGCTGGTGATAAGGTATTTAATTTTTCTTTGGTTTTAAGGAAGTTATATGGTTGTCATCTGTATTGACTTTTTTTTTTTAGGGGCAATCCTTGAGACAACTGGGGTAAAACATAGAAACATGATGGCAGATAAGGGCCAAATGGCCCAGCCAGTCTGCTCTTCCACAGTAACCACTAACTCCTCCTTTTCCTAAGGGATCCTACAGGCTTGTCCCACCCTTCCTTAAATTCTGACACAGTTGTCTCCATTGCCTCCACTGGGGGGGCCATTCCATGTATGCACCTGACATACGTAATTACTACAGATGAGTATTCTATGTAATTGTTAAAATAAACATTTAAATAGTATAGAAGAAGAAGACTTAAAATTTTTGATATGTAAAAATGTCAATCTGTTGCCCAGGAGGAATGGGTAAGTAATTCTTGTTTTGGCATAAATTATATTAACCACAACGTTTATAAATTTAAAATTCTGTGGGTTTTATAGATATTGATGATGATTAAAGTTATCCATGGAGAGAATTTTGCTACTTTCTGTATGAGTCTACCTTTAGCAGGGGAAATGTTATGGTGGGATCCTCTTGGCTGTCCTGGGCAGGGCTGCTGTCAGACCTTGCATAGGGCCATGGGAGACCATAGCCATACTTGGAGGCAGGACCAGCCAAGCTTCCACATTCTCCAGACAATGAAAGGCAGCAGCTTGGGGCTTGTGTAACGCATGCACTCCCCAGCCACCCTCAGCTAACTTCGCGCTGGAAAAATTAAAAATTGCCGCATTCTCTCTGACCACAGCTGTGATGGCTTTGAATCAAAAATGTTTGGGGGGGGGGGTGGGGGAAAGACTACCCATGGCTTTCATACACCCACCTTGTATGCAAGCCATGGGTAGCATACACTGTTCTGAGCATGTGCAGAGCAGCCACGCTTAGTGATTGGCTGTTCTGCACCTGCACAGCTTAGTGATTGGCTTCCCCTCCCCTACTGAGCTGCTCGCTGTTTTTGCAAGCAGCTCATTTGCATGCGATGTCAACAAAGGCAGATGTTTCTGGGGAGTTTTGCGCATCTGCCTCTTAAACTTGAAAATCTGTTGCTATAGAAAAGTTTCTCTTCCTGTTAGTAAGTGAAGCCTGTCCAATATTTGTAAGTTTAAATGTCTTGAATCTTTCTTTTAAAGGGTAGGTATTGCATCGTTATAAACTTTTCTAAACTTTCTGCCCCCCCTTCCTGTCCTTATGAAGATCCAGCCTCCAGAAGTGAGCACAGTGCTTGGTGTGGCTCTTGTCAGTGATTCAACTGATCATCTCCAGTCACTACTGCACTGCCTGGCTACCTTGAGGCCACTTTAAACTTGTCCTTCTAAATGATGTGTATCTAGTGTTTGTGCCCTAAATTCACAATTCTAGACTTTTTAGCATGAAAACTCATTCTTCCAGATTTTTTTTTCATTGTTTTCATCCCTCCTTTCTTATAACATAGTAAATGATGACAGACTGGATGGACAAAACATATCTTAAAAAGAGCCATCAGCCCCTAGAGTCCTCTCAGCTATTCCTACAATGATATCTCCCTACTGTCAAATCAAAGACTGTGACCACATATCAGGTGGTCTCTCTCCTTATTCAGGACAGATTTGTATCTTCAAAATTAATAAGCAACCATTTTGGGGAAATACACACATTTCACACCTCAACTGAAAGGAAGCTTTGGAATGAGGAGGCCTAAGATGAAAGTGAAAGGGGACAGAAACAGAAGTAACCTGAGGAAATACTTCTTCATTGAAAGACTGTGAATTCAAGAACGCTTGGGATCTCTAAGGGAAAGAAAGGGATAGTAGACGGCATGGATGAGCAGACTGGATAGGTCATAAGAATAGCCATACTGGGTCAGACCAATGGTCCATCTAGCCCAGTATCCTGCTTCCAGCAGTGGCCAATCCAGGTCACAAGTACCTGGCAGAAACCCAATTAGTAGCAACATTCCATGGTACCAATCCCAGGGCAAGCAGTGGCTTCCCTCATGTCCATCTCAATGGTCTTCTATCTGCCTTCTCTGTTTCCTACTCTGCCAGACAAACCTCACTATGTGGCAGCCTGTGTTTCAGTTGTTTCTGAACAGGAGTCTGCTAGTCAGATCTAGCTGCTAGTTAATTCTATAATTACAGCTTGCCAGAAAGACCCCACTATGTGGCAGGCTGCATTTCTGCTAGGAGCAATGCTTGTTACTGAACTGGCAGCCTACAGGATAGATCTAGCTTTTTACTTGTGTTTCTGCTGAGACTTCTAACAGTTCATATTACCTACTTTTTGCTATTTGTTTTAGCAGCCTCAATACCTTACTGTGTGAAAACTGAAAATTCAGGCTTAAGACTAGATTGTGTGATACCGACCAAGAGTTCTCAGGAGGTGTCAGTCACTACTTGTGCTCCTGTCTAAGGGTCAGAACCAGCAACTACTCTTATGTAGTACTACGAATGTGAAACACGTGTTTGCATGGACTCAAAAGAGCACTCTCCTCAACTGGGCTGTACTGGTTCTTGGTCCTCCTCTCTGTGCCATGTGACAGGATACCTGGAAGTACTCCTGTGACTGTCTACGGAACTCTGGTGAGTCGTACTCTGCCACAACCACCATAATGGAGCAGGTCTCAGCCCGGGACTTCACCTCCATCACATGCTGCATGGGGCTGTTCCTTACTGCAAGCTCCCTGCAAAAGTACAGAGTAGTCAAAGGGGGTCTCAGCCTTCAATCATGAGACCTCCAGTCTAGAAAGGTCCAGCTCAACAGTGTAGTTTACCTGCTTACTTTTGGACAAGGAAGGGGTTGGGGCAAATGGTAAAGTTTGGCACTGGGAGCAGGGGGACCAAGTCAGTGTTAGTGGGGGGGGGGGGGGGGGGGGAGCTAACAGCCTCTCCATGCCCACCTCAAATTATGCCTATGGCCCAGCTCCTAACAGGGTAAGGCTGCTAGCCAAACTCGGAGACTTTCAGTCTGTTGGGACCCTGACCATTAATCTGGAGGAATTCCAACCCTTAATGTAAAGGCGGCACCCCAACCAATCCCTAACCTCAATCAGGGCCCTCCCCCCCCCCCCGCCCCGTCCACACACCACACCTTTCCTCTTCTCTAGAGTGTAAATATTTAGATGCATGAGATTTTAGCACATGATTCCACTTCATATTATCGAGCTCCCAGCACTCACTCTGACATACGAAGAGCTGCATTGACATAGGTGTGTGTAATGGGGAGCAGGTCATAGATGCCACTCACCAGGAAAGCCCCTGAAAAGCAAAGAGGGAAAAAGATGAGCCAGGTTTCTTAGTGGAGTGGGCTGAGAACCTGGGGACTTGGATTCAATTCCCACTGCCACTCCTTGTGACCTTGGGCAAGTCCCTTAACCCTCCATTGCCCCAGGTACAAAAGCTTAAGATTGTGAGCCCTCTAGGGACAGAAAAAGTAACACAGTAAATGACAGCAGATAAAGATCCATAGGGTCATCCAATCTGCCCAACAAGGTGGTTAGTTGAGCCCGCCACTCTGTGCGAGCCCCGGTCACCCATGCTTAAATGCTGGTTGTTAAGTCTCTACCATGCCAACTGTCTAGACAGCCAAAGATGATGTAGTTTTGGTTATACCCACATTTCATCTCTAAGTATTACTGACAGTATTTGACTTACAGTCAACATGTCTTCCCCTCCCCACTGAGCTGCACATGCCACTAAGGTGAAGACCGCTATGGCCTGTCCTTTCTTGAGTGCCCCTTTTACTCCTTCATGATTTAATGGTCCCACAGATTCCCTCACAGGCTTTCTGTTTCTAATGTACCTGAAAAAGTTTTTCTTCATATTCTACATAAGTATTGCCATACGGGGACAGACTGAAGGTCCATCCTGTTTCAAACAGTACTACTACTACTACTACTATTTAGCATTTCTATAGCGCTACAAGGCGTACGCAGCGCTGCACAAACATTGAAGAAAGACAGTCCCTGTTCAAAGAGCTTACAATCTAATAGACAAAAAAATAAAGTAATCAAATCAATTAATGTGTACAGGAAGGAGGCGAGTGGTTACAAGTGGTTACGAGTCAAAAGCAATGTTAACTACAGTCTGACTCCAGAATTAAACTGGCAGGATTTCCCACTTCTTTTGACATTAATTTTAGCCAATTGTCTCTCCTTTGAGGAAGCATTCAAAGGTCTCTGGGTACACTGAATCCTTCATAGCAACTTCTCTGCAAAACATTTGACAAGAGAGAGACAGGCAGGAGAGGCCTGACAAGGCTTCAGGGCAAAAAAAAAAAAAAAAAGGAAAATTGTCTGCAGTCAAAATCAAAACAGGTGAAACAATCCCTCCTTGCCAACCCACCCACACGTACCTTCCCTCAAGAGCCTTCAAACACCAGAAGGCTCCCACATCTTTCCTCCACCCAACAAAAAACAGTGGCCAATTGCAAGTTTGTGATTCCTGGCTGTGAATATCAAGCCCCATGTATCATTTTAATGGTAAAAGAGCTGCGTAAAGAAGTTAAATTTCCAGTAATTTGTCAGTCACTTGATCTTCTGAAGGAAGTGAAGGTGGTAAACAAAAAAAAAAAAAAGATACACATATTACAGCACATGATATCATAGATACTTCATAATTTATAGATATAAACTCAAAAAAAAAAAATAAATAAAAACAAAAATGAAAATCAGATCAAAATAACTGTAATAACTACCTAAACTCAGTACAAGGTATTAAAATCAGAACCAGCCACCTCCAAACAGGCCAAAACCTAAGGCAAGGTAATAATGAGATCATCCTTTAGTAAAAGAGTACGGAAAGAACCACATTTATAGGACTCAGCAAAAGTCAAATCTTCGACACATAAGGGGCTTCTTTCTTCACTGATGTATTAATCCCATCCCTAAGGGACCCTTTTACAACGCCATGGTACAACTACCACAGCCTTGGCACGCGCCAGTCGGGCAGGAGCCCAGTAGTACTGCCTGCCTTCTCCGTGAGTCATTTCTGGTGCCCCAGTGTTTTAAATTTTCTGCACCGGTTAGCGCCTCCTAAATAGCTGACGATAAGGGCTCCCCCAGAAAACAGCTGCGTAGCCAAGGATTAACTTGCTGCATGGCCATTTCCTTTAAAACCAAATGCCTTTTACCTGCTGTGGTAAAAGGGGGCCTCGGTATGCAGCAAACCCGCCAGCTGATGCCACCACAGGCCCCCTTGTACCGCAGTGTAGATGCAACATAACGGAATTGCCATCCTAACACTCTCTTATAAGACATGCTCTTACCTTTAATATCAGGTGTCACCCCGTAATCTGTCCAGTCTGTTGAAAGTGCCATGGCAACCAGGTGAGCACCTGCCGAATGGCCACAAAGGTAGAGCCCACTAGAAAGAAGACAGAAAGCATTGTAAAAGAGCTTAGCCGAGCTTTAGAAAACCTAGTATTTTCAGAGTTTATACACACACACCTCATTCAGAGAGCTCATGTACAATGACCTGCATGTCAAATGAGGTCAAACGGTTGCATGTCTTCTTCACTGCTGAAAGTGCAAATACAAAGCACAGGTGTGTCATGGCAGCAAACCTCCAGACTGGACTTACCCAGTAAGAGCCAGTTCCTTAGCATCCCACAGATCAGTCCAGAATTTGTGGATTATGTCCGTTGACTGGCAGATGGAGAAAGGAAGTTGTTCTTCGTGATTCACCCCTTAAGGGTATTGTGCAGCTCTAGAACGCTCAGTATTTATTATTATTTGTTGCATTTGTATCCCACATTTTCCCACCTTTTTGCAGGCTCAATGTGGCTTACATATTGCCGTTAATGGCGTTAGCATTGGGTGTAAGCAAAGATGGAACATATAGTTAAATAAGATAGAGTAACATGAGTAAGAAAATAGGGTACTAATTTAAAGAAAGTTGCAAATTAGTTCAGAAAGGTACTGGAGGGATATAAGACTAATAATGTAAATATAGTGCCAATTAACACCTATTATAACCAATTAGCAGCTAATTAAGCAAATAGTTACATAGTAATTGACACTATTCTATAACTTGTGTGTACAACTTATCACACTAATCACCAGAGGAGGGTGAATAGTGGAGTACTGCGGGTATGATTTATAATAGTAGTAGTAGGTGTCTATACTGGGACTGGTGCTATTTAACATATTATAAATTATCTGTAATGAGAAGTGAGGTGATTACAAGCAAGCACTACTGAAGCACTATGAGCACTATGCCCAGACCTGTGAGTTCCATAAGTGGCCACATATATGGTCTCATACATACATGGTATTATTCAGCATTAACAACCTGATTACAATATGCAAACTCTGACATTGCATCTATAAAGCCTCTAGAACAATGCGAAGACATCAAGTCTGACAGAAGCATAACAGCTCTTGTTTACTTTACTTGGAAGCTGCTGATAAATTCACCATGTTCCAGGACAAGCAAGCCGATATCAGAACTGACATCAATGCAGCAAGCTGTTATGTTTATGTTTATTTAAAACTTGATATACCGCCTTTACATAGCAATAGGCCAAATTGGTTAACAATAAAATTATCAACAAAAAGCAAGAAAGGAAAGTCATTCCAATAAGAAAGAAGACAATCATTCAAACACAAGTTAAAAATGGTAATGATACACAAAGAAAATCACAAAAACACAGTTACAAATTGTCAGTCAAGGTGTGTGCAATCCATATCAGGAAAATATAATTATCCAGAATTAGCTTGAAAAGCCAATAAAAAAAAACAAAGTTTTCAAAACTTTGGAAAGGAAAGTTCCAATCAGATATTCACTGGTAAAGTATTCCATACATGTGGTGCCAAAAAAATAAAATTCAGAATGTTGAGTCGACTCAGAATTGACGTCAATGCAGGACTCGTGGAGACATTCAGGCATATTTTCAAAGCACTTAGCCTTCCAAAGTTCCATAGGTTTCTATGGAACTTTGGAAGGCTAAGTGCTTTGAAAATATGCCTGATTGTGTTTGGTCAACATGTATATTCTTCAAGGACAGAAAGTATGTCAGCAGTACAGATAAGCCTCTGGTTTCTCTATTTATTTATTTATTGCATTTGTATCCCACATTATCCCAACTTTTTGCGGGCTCAATGTGGCTTACAATTCATCGTGGATATGGGAAATAGAGGGGAACATACATTTATTATTAACAAAGTTTTGGGTTAAATGATAGTATTAAAGCAAAAGATAGTAAGAAACATTTCTGGATAAGTCAAAGATTATACAGTTACATGTGTTGATCTTTGTTGTATATCTTGTCGAAGAGATAGGTTTTCAGTAGTTTGCGGAAATTTGTCAGTTTCATAGACAGTTCTCAGGTTGCGTGGCAACGCGTTCCAGAGCTGCGTGCTCATATAGGAAAAGGTAAATGCGTGCGTTGATTTGTATTTCAGGCCTTTGCAATTTGGTGGATGAAGGTTGAGGAAAGTGCAAGAAGATTTTTTTGCGTTCCTGGGTGGAAGTACAGAGTTTAAACGTGATGCGTTCTTTGAGTGGGAGCCAGTGTAGTTTTTCTCGTAGGGGTTTTGCACTTTCGTATTTTGATTTGCCGAATATTAGTCTGGCTGCCGTGTTTTGAGCTGTCTGGAGTTTTTTGAGTATTTGCTCTTTACAGCCGGCGTAGAGTGAATTACAGTAGTCTCCAGTGAATGGTGATAGTACACCATGCAGATACTTGGCTACGTAGACAAGAAGAAATTATACTACCTCGTGAACTACTAGACACCTCCTTGGTCACCACAACCAATACAGACATCCCATCTGCAGACAAACTTGCCAAATACTTCAACGAAAAAAAACAGTAAACTTACGCAATACATTATCTCAGAACATCACTGACATCGAAAACTTCATGGAGTGTATGGATCCAATCTATGGCAAATACCCAGCAGACAGAATCTGGACAAGCTTCGCCCCCTCACCGTTGAAACTGTCACCCAAGCGATTAAAAGGTTCTCCAAGACTCACTGCAAATTGAATACCTGCCCTAGTTACCTACTAAAATCCGCTCCCCACCGCTTCATAGCAGACCTCACATCCCACTTAAACTGCATGCTCCAACATGGTCTGTTCCCTAAGGATAACGGCAACATCCTACTCACCCGAAGACCAAAAGATACCAAGAAAAAAACAACTGATATCACCAACTACCGCCCAGTAGCATCTATCCCACTGGCAGTCAAACTGAAGGCAAGCTTGGTAACCATGCAAATTACCGACTACATAAACAAATTCTCAATATTACACGAATCACAATCAGGATCTTGTTCCTCCCACAGCACTGAAACAGTACTAATCACTCTATTAGCCAAATTCAAACATGAAATTGCAACAGGCAAAAATGTACTTCTCCTACAATTCCACATGTCTAGTGCATTCGACATGGTAAATCACAAAATACTATTAAATATCCTAGAATACTTCGGGATAGGTGGTAGTGTACTTAACTGGATCAAGGGCTTCCTAACTACTAGAACATATCAAGTGAAGTCAAATTCGAACATATCTTCACCATGGAAAGCAGCCTGCGGAGTACCTCAAGGATCACCACTATCACCGAGTCTTTTCAATCTAATGATGACCCTACTAGCCAAGGCCCTATCCAACCAAGGCCTTAACCCATTTATTTACGCAGACGATGTCACATTATACATCCCTTACAAACATGATCTAACGGAAATCACCAACAAATCAAACTCAGCTTAAACATCATGAACTCATGGGCGAATGCATTTCAACTCAAACTTAACACAGAAAAAATGCACTGTCTCATCCTCTCATCCAAATACAACACGAACAAACCCACCAATATAAACACCCCAGACTACCTGAAAATTCTCGGAGTTACAATCGACCAAAACCTCACACTAGAGAGTCAAGTGAAATCAACAACAAAGAAAATGTTCCACTCAATGTGGAAACTCAAACGAGTGAAACCTTTTTTCTCGAGGGAAATATTTCGCAAATTGGTACAATCTATGATACTAAGCCATCTAGACTATTGCAACGGAATCTATGTGGGATGCAAAGAACAAATCCAAACTGCTCAAAAGACAGCAGCCAGGCTTATATCGGAAAAATGAGAGTAAAAGCGCCAAACCCTATGGGAAAAACTGCATTGGCTTTCAATCAAAGACGTAAGATTCACTGCATACACTGATTCAAAACACATCATCAAGCTGATTTCAGGCTCAATGAAATTTTATCACAT